>NW_027361679.1:103540000-103562500 GCF_039654945.1 Dendrobates tinctorius
ATAGATAGATAGATAGATATAGATAGATAGATAGGAGATAGATATGGGATAGATAGATAGATAGATAGATAGATAGGAGATAGATAGATAGATAGATAGATATGGGATAGATAGATAGATAAATAGATATAGATAGATAGATAGATAGATAGATAGGAGATAGATAGATAGATATAGAGATAGATAGATAAGGGATAGATAGATAGATAGATATGGGATAGATAGATATATAGATAGGAGATAGATAGATAGATAGATAGGAGATAGATATGGGATAGATAGATAGATAGATAGATAGATAGATAGATAGATAGGAGATAGATAGATAGATAGATAAATAGATATAGATAGATAGATAGGAGATAGATAGATAGATAAATAGATATAGATAGATAGGAGATAGATATGGGATAGATAGATAGATAGATAGATAGGAGATAGATAGATAGGAGATAGATAGATATGGGATAGATAGATAGATAAATAGATATAGATAGATAGATAGATAGATAGATAGGAGATAGATAGATAGATAGATAGATAGATAGATATAGAGATAGATAGATAAGGGATAGATAGATAGATATGGGATAGATAGATAGATAGATAGGAGATAGATATGGGATAGATAGATAGATAGAAAGATAGATAGATAGGAGATAGATAGATAGATAGATAGATAGATAGATAGATAAATAGAGATAGATAGATAGGAGATAAATAGATATAGATAGATAGATAGGAGATAGATAGATAGATAGATATAGATAGATAGGAGATAGATATGGGATAGATAGATAGATAGGAGATAGATAGATAGATAGATAGATAGATAAATAGAGATAGATAGATAGGAGATAAATAGATATAGATAGATAGATAGGAGATAGATAGATAGATAGGAGATAGATAGATAGATAGATAGATATGGGATAGATAGATAGATAAATAGATAGATAGATAGATAGGAGATAGATAGATAGATAGATATGGGATAGATAGATAGATAAATAGATAGATATAGATAGATAGGAGATAGATATATAGGAGATAGATAGATAAATAGATAGGAGATAGATAAATAGATAGATAAATAGATAGATAGGAGATAGATAGATAGATAGATAGATAGATAGATAGATAGAAAGGGAATTGTGCCTAGTGTGATGGAATAAAGTCGGTTAGACAAAGGGGTAAATCCCCGGTGGTTTTGTCTGTGTGCTATAGATAATTGATTGGATCTGCCATTTGTGAGATGAAGAGGCCTGCTGTGGATCGATAGCCGGAGAGCAGCTGAGGGTCCTGGAGGAAGATTCGGTTTGGTTGATACTTCACTTCTCTCCCCGCGTTACTCCCCACATTGCCAATAGGTAGTAACAGCCGAATGCTGGGTCTATACTATTCATTCTCCCAGGGTCAGAATCTTAGGCGTTATCCATGGACCTGGCAACATATGGACAGCTATATAGTCCATAAAGAATACGAATCTATAGCTGGCTCTAGTGTACGAATAATGATCATTCTTCTATACTTTCCACAGTTCCTGGCCAAGGCTTCACTTGCTAGTCAGCCAGCTGCTGCTCCTATATATATATATATATATATTAATGTGCTGCCTGTGGCTCTCCAATGAATTACTTTTCGGTAGCTTTTATTGATTAGTGTTATTGGTGGAGATTTTTCACGACTCTTTTGAGGATTATTGTATATACTCCCAGCTGGTCTGCTATTAATCATTTTCTACATGACATGCAACCATTTCTATTTATTATTTTTACGTTAATATATATATTAAATTAATCATGAATGAATATCAATTACATTGCAAGTCTATAAAAATATAATAATAACAAAAAGAAGATAGAGAAATAATATTTTAAGGACGGTCCTAAGCACATAAAGCAGCAAATGTGATTATGAAGAATGGTCCCTGGTGCAGGTGCCTGAGTGACAGCTTCATGCTTGATTTCGCCTTATATTTTGGTACACCCGAAAACCAGGTCATTAGTCCCAGAACTCATTCCTGGTGGACCCTAAACTATTTGTGATGTGAGCCTATACATGTCCATAGGAGAGGTGGAGTGTGATGTGTATTGTGTACATGGACCATGCTGAGTGACCCCCATTGCTCCCTGACTGTGAGACTGGAGGGAGCTGACCCCTCCTGGAATACAGCACTTCACTCCACACAGGATTTCATATTGATCACATAGGACGACAACGAGGCCTATGTGGACTTTGTGACAAGGTGGGACACAAGGAAGTTTTAACATCTGCTGAAGGAGTGCAAGTTGGGAAGCATCAAACAAATGCTTTGAGAGTATTGTCAGTGAGTCAGTGTAGTTAGTATTATTTCCAGCAAGTAAGTGTATGTTGTTCAGTGCCTAATGGTAGAGTAAGGTTGGGAGAGAACAGGTTAATTACTACAAATAATGCCCTTTTCATCAGGATAACATTATCTTATCTGTCCCTGAACTTCTCAGACCCACTGCAGAGTACTGGCACTGAAAGTGATGGTCACTAGAATATTCCTAGGCAGGTCAGACACCTTTGTTGGCAGATAAGACCGATTTCAATCAGATCAATACTCCATTTTCACATAGCAAAGCAACTGGTCTGATTGACTAGAAATTTTACTCCAAAGTCTTTTTGTGGAAATGCAACCTCCACAGTTAGTCCTGAATTATTTGGAAGGAAGGTTCCATCCTACCAACAGTTCAAAACAAGGAAGAAAATTCAAAGAATAAACGAAGCATTTTTTCTCACTTTTTTCCACCTACATTCCTTATTATGAGAGATGTGGTGACTATGCTCCACTGTAATATGTTATTCATGTATCTGTACCTAATGTGCTGATGTGACACACTAGAACATCTTCTACAACCAATGTAAATGCTTTAGAGTGTGAAGTCTTCTATTATGTGCTGCTGAGATTGGGGAATAGACTTACCTGCGAGTCTCAGGGCAGACATCCTTTGGAACTCAGGTTCTTGCAGCCACTTCCACATTCTCCTGAAGGTTTCTCGGCCAGACTTGAGCTTACTCCAAGGTTTAGGGTTTCTCAGGAGATCAGACAGGGTTCCCTGAGACCTGCACAAGATCCTTTGGGCAAAAATGGCTTGTGGTATACTGTATCTCTTTAGTTCAGCCGTGATCCTTTGAGCAACCTCTTTTGTGTTAATCTCCTCCACTTGACCATTGCCACCAGACTGGGAACCAGAAGTGGATGCTTGCCTGTCCCTTTCTCCAATTATTGAGCCACTGGATGATGAGTGATGATGATGACCATGTGGATGCATCCCATTCAAAGAGGGCATCATGCCAGCTCCTGGAGCAACTAAGCTTCTTGAAAGGTGGTCCTCGCTCCTAGATAGCATGGCAGCATGAGATTCGAATCCATTTGGTGACAACATTTTATCATTGGCTAAGTGTCCACCAGGACCATATGGGCCCAGGGACTGTTGGGAGTTGTGCAAAGTGCCTAGGCCATTGGACAGAGGAGACAGCGGTTGACCCATGGTCGTCATGTCCTTTGGGTAGTGACTATAGAGGTTACCCATAGAAGTCAAGCCTCTCTCGTCCCTCATCAAAGTAAAACTTCCGCTGACGTTACCTGTCAACCTCTGGTGGTGGTGATGGTGGTGGTGATGGTGGTGGTGCGGGTGGTGGAACTTGTCAGACACGGTAGAGATGGGGGGTAAGTGCTGGAGAGGGGTGAGGGTCGTGTAGGTGCTGCTTAGGCTCATGCCAGATGGGGAATCGCAGGACATATTCATAGCAGGATGCAGTGGCCCAGCCAAGGTATGCTCGCCTCTGTACTCCCCCCCGTCCAGAATGGAAGCCATGCTTGTCACCATGGCAGGTCGACCATGAGAAACCAGGTTCCTGTGGGAAGCTTGTCTGCCGTGTGTGGAGCTCATGAGCTCCCCTGCTTGGGAATGTGATACATTGTGAATGTTCCCCAAATTTTCCATTGTAAGTTCCATCTTTCTGGCAGGTTTTCCCTCTGTGCTCCCTCCTGCTCCTTTCCTTTCTTCTCCTTTTGCTTTCCAGGCTAATTCAGATTCAAAGCTTTGCCATCGATTAGCTTCTCCTTTGCAGTCAATCCTGCATGACTTGATGAGCTTTCTCTGCTTCTCTCCCCCTCCTTCCCTGGGATACAATGGCTGTGTGATTGCTGGCTGGAGGCTCTCTCCCTCTCCCTCTCCCCAAGTGATGGTTGCTGCCTCTTGGTTTGTGGTGTGTCTAGAGCTGAAAACCTGCAGATAAGATCAGACCTCCTGCCAGGCTCAGTCTCACAGCCAGCACTGGCTGACGTCAGCATCCCTCTGCCCATCGATAAGTACCTGTCATGGCTCTACTGCTCAGCACCCTCCTCCAAGACCAGGAGCTGCCACCTCTCCTGCATGCTGGAGACATCACTGTTAGGAGGTTACATTTATCCAATGTAGATCAGTGGCACAATGTTTCTGAACATATGACTGATTATGCAGAATATTAACATGAAAAAAATGATATATAGGGAAATAGAAAAATTAGCATGTGCAGAGGGATGCATAGATCATAAGAGATGCAAGGACTATTATTCCATGTTTCCCATACCCCTGAAGCTTCTACAGATAGGAGGCCTGACACATCCCATGGAGGCAGGATGTCAGTGGGGGCAAACACTGATCTGTACAGTCCAAAAATTCATATAGATTTAGTATAGGGAGGCAATGGAAAGAGCAGTGAGCAGTAGGGTGGGGGACAGGGAAATATTAGGGAGGAAGGGTGCAAAGGGGCAGTAGCTTCTATTGCTGTCAGTGTTGCTGGTTTCCATACTTCCATATTTCATGCCTTTGTCAATATAAAGAAAGAAGACAATGAAAGAGCATAATTAATGCATTCCCAAATTAACCCCTTGTGCTCTGGTCTTGTTACACCACTATTTCTAGAAAGTGCCTAATATTAACCCTGCACCTTGCCTTCAACAATTTGTCAGTGGATATCAGCAGCTCATACAGTATATATATTATATGGGCATGCTATATATATATATATATATATATATATATATATATTGCCCATATAATATATATATATACTGTATGAGCTGCTGATATTCAGTGACTAATTGAATATATATAGTCTCTCATATACTATAACTGAGGAACCTTCTTCCTCTTCTCAGATCTGAGCTTTGATTTTATTGTTCTCTCTCCTTCAGAGAAAATAACTAATATTTAAATGAACATTGAAAAAGTTCCAATAATATATGTTTTTTTCCCCCCTTAAGTCTTTTAGGTCAATAGAAAACAGACTGAGAAAGAAATGCATTGAGCTGAGTAAAATCTATACCTCGTCATTGTGAAGCCTTAGCTGCAGCTTTAGAGGATTCATCCGATGCCTCGATCACTGTGATATCCCAAATACCACTAAATCATTGGCATTTATTTCCAATGTGGAGGAGCTGGAGGTGAGGTGCACGCTCTGACACTGGATGGAGTGAGGAGCCTCCGGTTACAATATTTATTTTCTGATGGGAAATGGAAACGTTTTCTTTTCCGCAATGAAATGGACTTCTGCCGCTTTTCATATGGTCAGTAATAGGTTAAAGAAACCCTGCAAAAAGAACACTGACAATGCCAAACAATATTCTCCATAGATGATAGATGTTTCTCTATATGTGTAGACAGTATATGTGTAAGTAAATATATATTTTTTTATCTATTTCACACATGTGAGTATACTGTAACATGTCTAACACAAGATTTTAACTGAACGCAATTACACCTAGAAATAATATAAAGTATGTACAATCCTATGTAATAATTGACATGTTTCAATGCATAGGATAGATAGCTAGATAGATAGAGAGATATGGGATAGACAGATAGATGGATAGATAGATAGATGGATAGATGGATAGAGAGATAGATAGATAGATATTAGATAGAGAGATATGGGATAGAAAGATAGATATTAGAGAGATAGATATAGAGATAGATAGATATAGATAGATAGATATAGATAGATAGATAGATATTACATAGAGAGATATGGGATAGATAGATATTAGAGAGATAGATATATAGATAGATAGATAGATAGATAGATATTAGATAGAGAGATATGGAATAGATAGATATGGCATAGATAGATAGATAGATATGGGATAGATAGATAGATAGATAGATAGATAGATAGATAGATAGATAGATAGATAGATGAAAAGAGAGAGGGGCAAACAGGTGCACAGGGAGACTCCTTCTAGCATGGCAAAATACAGAAGATCTCAGATAAAGTCATCAGGGAAGGTTGTAAAAAATGCTATCTGTAATCATGGGAATTTGTAATAATATCTTGCTAGTGGAGCCCAGTGCAATCCTGGCCTTACCTCCAGGAAAGAATAAGCACCAGAATATCACAAGCCTTTACCAGATAATTAAATTGTCCTTTAAATATCCTTTTAAAATTTCCGAGGTAAAACGGGAGGCAGCATGTTCTGCAACCATAGTCGTGTATTACACACACACATATATATATATTCTGCTAAAAAAAATGAAGGGACTCCATATATACATACAGTGTGTTTTTGTATGTGTGTATATATCTATATATATATTTGTGTGTGTTTGTGTATATATGTATATATGTGTGTTCCTGGGTGTATATATGTATATATATATATATATATATATATACACACAGATATATATAGGTGTTTATACAAATGTATATATACACAAACACACACACACAAATATATTTATATATATATACACACATACAAAAACACACACATATACATATACACACGAACACATACAAAGATAGATAGATAGATAGATAGATAGATAGAGCTTAGAGGCGAGCAGGTGTGCTGTGAATATTGCTAATATATATATATACACACATATATATATATACACGTACAGCATATTATATATATATACATTAGTAATATTCATAGCACACACACTCGCCTCTAAGCTCTGGGCTGATAGCAATCCATAATTTGTCTAGCTCGGCTAAAATGAATGGTGCTCTTAATTTTGCTCTAGGACTGTTATTAATTGAGCATCCCTACTGGAGCTTGGAGAGAGGTCCTTTTAGTAATTAGTAAAATATAATTGAGCACTGCTAGCGTGAGTTCCTATTCTGAGACACCCCATTGCTCCTTGTTAATCAATAAAATATCATTAAGCAAAAGGCAGAGAAATGTGCTGATAAACAGAGTGGGGAAGAGAGACATTAGGGCACAGGCCGGGGGAGGGGAGCTGGGTGTGAGGGGCACCTAATGGACAGAGACCCTGTGTGCTGTGGACCCCGATATAACATTGGTAGGATTGGGGTCATTCATAAAGACACCATGTCTCCCCTCACACTGTGCTCAGGTACAGGTTCGGGCACCCTGGCCCCCCGTTTTGGGGGCACCCTGACTCCTACCAGTGAACTCTTGTGGGTCACACCTGGAGTTACCGATCGTACTGAAACCTGTCCTGCGAGAAATAATCGGACCTGCATTTCCATCAATTTGCCAATTTAGAAATCACCTTGATTTATAAAAAAAAATAATAATGAAATAAGCAAAAAGCAATTGTTTAACTCTTTAGTGGCTCCTGGATGCGGTGGTGGCACAGTTCCCATCTCCAGAGCAGAAAGCCATGAGAGTGATGGTCCCATGAATGATCTTCATGCCTCCTGACCTGGGATGGGGTCCTCTGCTGATCTCCCCTTCTTCATTTCACAGCTGCTAGTGATCGATTCCTCTTCCCACTCTCATTTTCTTCTTTCCCACTCATCTCATGCCCCTGTCATTCAGGTGTGGGCTGGGGTCCATGGTCATCTGTGTCCACCTAGAGCTGACATATAGGTGACCTTGCACGTGCCTTCTCTTAATGGCAACTCACCGACATAAATCGCAGGGTCCCTTTTCCATGGTATATCATCGGGCAGTGTTACCCCAGTCCAGGAGGAGTGGGCTTTGTGTACCAGGCTCCATGATGGCTTTTTACCTGTAAACCCTGCACGCTCACCACAATCCTGCCCTGTGAATAAAACCCAAATTGGCAGGTCTGATCCTCTCCTAGTGACTGCACCCTGAGAATACAGAATTGGTCATCAACTCGGTCAAAATTCGTTGTATTGCCCCAATTCTACAAACAATACACGATCTGAGGGCGGTGTACAGTGTGCAGAGATTACACTAGGTGACAGCTGCCTAGGAATTCGGATCTGTACAAAAAGGGAAAAAAAGTCTGTGTGGATGGAGATATCACTGAAAGAAACAGACTAAATTGTATCAATATGAGACACATACATATGATTGCACATGTGTATATATATATATATATATTATATATATATATTGCTCGAAAAAATAAAGGGAACACTAAACAATGCATTGTATTGTTTAGTGTTCCCTTTATATTTTGAGCAATATATATATATATACACTTATATATATATAAACATATATACACACACATTTATTCATATATATATATATATATATATATATATATATATATATATATATATACCATAGATAGGTGGCTATATAGATAGATACCTGTAGATAGATAGATAGAAGTAGAGATGGATGGATTTAGCAGTTCTTTCTGTAGAGTTTTCTAGTTAACACTTTAGTGCCCTGTGGTTCCTTTCTGGATAACACACAGTTACGTTTTAATGTCCAATTCTTGTTCTTTAGCTCCCTCATTGATCAGTGGAGTCTTATTTAAGGCACACGTTACTTTCTCACATCTTAAGCCTTGTCTGAGGCTACAAAGTCGATAGGAAGAAATTGGCTGAGTATCCCAGTCACTACTGATTGCTGCAAAATCGAACTAATCTATAGGGGAGAAGCGGCTAAATGAGGGGAGAAGGCAGGCAGCGCTGCCATGGTTAATCCTATTGTAGATCCACGAGCACAAAGTGTGTGATCCGAGCAGTGGGGAGAAGCTGGGGACAGGACTGCGGGCAGCACCAGGATCCACAGCACCTGGGCACCAACTGCGGGGACAGCAGGTATTATCACCAGTGTGCCCAGCCAGGCATCGGGATATATGTCGCCATCCATGGAATAACTGCATGCATTCATTCTAATATCTGCATCATCGCTGTGTAATATGGACACCAGACAATAACAACAGCTATGCTATATAATATCAACAGCCATGAGATGTAATATGTGCAACCAGACAATGCGATAACAACAGCTATGCTATATAATATCCACAGCCAAGAAATGTAATATGTGGAACCAGACAATGTAATAACAACAGCTATGCTATATAATATCCACAGCCAAGAAATGTAATATATGCAACCAGACAATGCGATAACAACAGCTATGCTATATAATATCCACAGCCAAGAAATGTAATATATGCAACCAGACAATGTAATAACAACAGCTATGCTATATAATATCCACAGCCAAGAAATGTAATATATGCAGCCAGACAATGTAATAACAACAGCTATGCTATATAATATCCACAGCCAAGAAATGTAATATGTGCAACCAGACAATGCGATAACAACAGCTATGCTATATAATATCCACAGCCAAGAAATGTAATATGTGGAACCAGACAATGTAATAACAACAGCTATGCTATATAATATCCACAGCCAAGAAATGTAATATATGCAACCAGACAATGCGATAACAACAGCTATGCTATATAATATCCACAGCCAAGAAATGTAATATATGCAACCAGACAATGCGATAACAACAGCTATGCTATATAATATCAACAGCCATGAGATGTAATATGTGCAACCAGACAATGCAATAACATCAGCTATGCTATATAATATCCACAGCCATGAGATGTAATATGTGCAACCAGACAATGCAATAACAACAGCTATGCTATATAATATCCACAGCCAAGAAATGTAATATGTGGAACCAGACAATGTAATAACAACAGCTATGCTATATAATATCCACAGCCAAGAAATGTAATATATGCAGCCAGACAATGTAATAACAACAGCTATGCTATATAATATCCACAGCCAAGAAATGTAATATATGCAACCAGACAATGCGATAACAACAGCTATGCTATATAATATCCACAGCCAAGAAATGTAATATATGCAACCAGACAATGCGATAACAACAGCTATGCTATATAATATCAACAGCCATGAGATGTAATATGTGCAACCAGACAATGCAATAACAACAGCTATGCTATTTAATATCCACAGCCATGAGATGTAATATGTGCAACCAGACAATGCAATAACAACAGCTATGCTATATAATATCCACAGCCAAGAAATGTAATATGTGGAACCAGACAATGTAATAACAACAGCTATGCTATATAATATCCACAGCCAAGAAATGTAATATATGCAGCCAGACAATGTAATAACAACAGCTATGCTATATAATATCCACAGCCAAGAAATGTAATATATGCAACCAGACAATGCGATAACAACAGCTATGCTATATAATATCTGCAGCCATGAGATGTAATATGTGGAACCAGACAATGTAATAACAACAGCTATGCTATATAATATCCACAGCCAAGACATGTAATATATGCAACCAGAAAATGTAGTAACAACAGCTATGTTATATAATATCCACAGCCAAGAAATGTAATATATGCAACCAGACAATGTAATAACAACAACTATGCTATATAATATCCACAGCCAAGCAATGCAATATATGCAACCAGACAATGCGATAACAGCTATGCTATATAATATCTGCAGCCATAAGATGTAATATGTGCAACCAGACAATGTAATAACAACAGCTATGCTATATAATATCTGCAGCCATGAAATGTACAGTATACAGCAGTGAGATCATTTCTGATCAGGATTATATGCAGGACAACAACTAAATAAACCAAAAACATGAATGAAAACACGATTTTCTGTCTGAGAGTACTATATATGTTTATGCATATATATTTCTCTGTACATACATATATATATAATATATAAATATATATATACGTACAGAGAAACATATATTTACATACACATATACATGCAAAGAGAAATATACATGTATTTATCAATATGGCAATATATATATATATATATATTCTTCTGTATATATCTATTTACACGCAATTTTTAGTTTTGAAGTTAAAATCTAAAATGTTTTTTATTTTTTTAATTAAATACTTATAATTACAGTGCAAGAAAGGAAACCACAGTGAAGGTTGTGAGCGCCCACATTTCTGGAGAGATCAGACGGTGCACACATGGAAGGAGCCGCAGCCGGTTTCCTCCGTACTCCCATTCCTTCTTTCTCGTCCCCAGCCCGGTATTCCTGCCCGCCGGTGCCCGGGCTGCGGCTCCTGCTGCTCGGCCACATACACGAGGATCCGCTCACACTTTGCCGGGGCCGTTTGTCATTTATTTGAAAAGTTAACAAACTCCCCCACCCCTCAGTGTGAACTTTACCCTACAGTCTCCAGACCGGCAGGAAACCGGACAGGTGAGAAATGGCAGCACAATAACTGCGAGGATAAATCCGATATTAATGCCACAGATAATAGAAAGGCAAAGCTGCTCCACGGCCATCTGTAGGTGGCGATCACCTGATCACAGCTCGGAATACTGACACAATGGGGCCACAATGTTATGTAACAGCCTGGAGATAGCAGGAGCTGCATACTGTCTATATAGCCATCTCGCTAATATCTATCTCTTTCTATCTATCATCTATCTAATATCTATCTATCTATCTATCTATCTAATATCTATCTATCTATCTATCTATCTATCTAATATCTATCTATCTATCTATCTATCTAGCTATCTAATATCTATCTCTCTATCTATCTATCTATCTAATATCTATCTATCTATCTATCTATCTATCTATCTAATATCTATCTATCTATCTATCTATCTAGCTATCTAATATCTATCTCTCTATCTATCTATCTAATATCTATCTATCTATCTATCTATCTAATATCTATCTATCTATCTATCTATCTAATATCTATCTCTCTATCTATCTATCTATCTATCTATCCATCTATCTAATATCTATCTATCTCTCTATCTATCTAATATCTATCTATCTATCTATCTATCTATCCATCTATCTAATATCTATCTATCTATCTCCTATTTCTATCTATCTATCTATCCCATATCTATCTATCTCTCCCATATCTATCTATCTATCTATCTATCTATCTATCTATCTATCTATCTATCTTTCTATCTCTCCCATATCTATCTATCTATCTATCTATCTATCTATCTATCTATCTCTCCCATATCTATCTATCTATCTATCTATCTATCCATCCACACTACTGTTTAAAAGTTTGGCGTCACCCAGAAAATTTTGCATTTTCCATGAAAACTCATACTTTTATTAATCAAATGAGTTACCAAATAAATTTAAAATCTAGTCCAGACATTGATAAGGTTAAAAATTTTTTTTTATTTAAATAATAATTTTCTCCTTCAAACTTTTCTTTCTTTGGAGCAATTACAGCATTGCAGACCTTTGGCATTCTAGCAGTTAATTTGCTGAGGTAATCTGGAGAAATTTCACCCCATGCTTCCAGAAGCCCCTCCCACAAGTTGGTTCAGCTTGATGGGCACTATTTGCACACCATAAGGTCAAGCTGCTTTCACAACAGCTCAATGGGGTTGAGATCTGGTGACTGCGCTGGCCACTCCATTACAGATAGAATACCAGCTGCCTGCTTCTTCCCAAAATAGTTCTTGCATAATTTGGAGGTGTGCTTTGGATTATTGTCCTGTTGTAGGATGAAATTGGCTCCAATCAAGCGCTGTCCACAGGGTATGGCATGGCATTGCAAAATGGAGTGATAGCCTTCCTTATTTAAAATCCCTTTTACCTTGTGCAAATCTCCCACTTTACCAGCACCAAAGCAACCCTAGACCATCACATTACCTCCACCATGCTTGACAGATGGCATCAGGCACTCTTCCAGCATCTTTTCAGTTGTTCTGCGTCTCACAAATGTTTTTCTGTGTGATCCAACACCTCAAACTTGTATTCATCTGTCCATAACACTTTTTTCCAATCTTCCTCTGTCCAATGTCTGTGTTCTTTTGCCCATATTAATCCTTTCCATTTATTAACCAGTCTCAGAAATGGCTTTTTCTTTGCCACTCTGCCCTGAAGGCCAGCATCCCGGACTCGCCTCATCACTGTAGACATTGACACCGGCGTTTTGTGTGTACTATTTAATGAAGCTGCGACTTGAGGACCTGTGAGGCGTTGATTTCTCAAACTGCAGACTAATGTACTTGTCTTGTTGCTCAGTTGTGCAGCGGGGCCACCCACTTCTCTTTCTACTCTCTTTAGAGCCTGTTTGTGCTCTCCTCTGAAGGGAGTAGTACACACCGTTGTAGGAAATCTTCAGTGTCTTGGCAATTTCTCACATCGAATAGCCTTCATTTCTAAGAACATTTTGAGAGTTTAACCCCTTCATGACCCAGCCTATTTTGACCTTAATGACCAGGCCATTTTTTGCAATTCTGACCAGTGTCCCTTTATGAGGTAATAACTCAGGAACGCTTCAGCGGATCCTAGCGATTCTGAGATTGTTTTTTCATGACATATTGGGCTTCATGTTAGTGGTAAATTTAGGCTGATAGTTTTTGCGTTTATTTGTGAAAAAAATGGAAATTTGGTGAAAATTTAGAAAATTTTGCAATTTTCAAATTTTGAATTTTTAATCTGTTAGATCAGAGACTTATGTGACACAAAATAGTTAATAAATAACATTTCCCACATGTCTACTTTACATCAGCACAATTTTGGAAACAAAATTTTTTTTTGTTAGGAAGATATGAGGGTTAAAAGTTGACCAGCGATTTCTCACTTTTACAACAAAATTTACAAAACCATTTTTTTAGGGACCACCTCACATGTGAAATCATTTTGAGGGGTCTATGTGGCAAAAAATACCCAAACATGACACCATTATAAAAACTGCACCCCTCAAGGTACTCAAAACCATATTCAAGAAATTTATTAACCCTTCAGGTGCTTCACAGGAACTAAAGCAACGTGGAAGGAAAAAATGGACATTTTAATTTTTCCAACAAAAATTTTCTTTTAGCATCAATTTTTTCATTTTCACATGGGCAACAGGATAAAATGGATCCATAAATTTGTTGGCCAATTTCTCCTGAGTACACCGATACCTCATATGTGGTCATAAACCACTGTTTGGGCGCACGGCAGAGCCCGGAAGGGAAGGAGCGCCATTTGACTTTTTGAATTGAAAATATGCTGGAATATTTAGCGGTTGCCATGTCGCGTTTGGATAGCTCCTCTGTGCCTAAACATTGGAGCTCCCCCACAAGTGACCCCATTTTGGAAACTAGACCCCCCAAGGAACTTATCTAGGTGCATTGTGAGCACTTTGAACCCCCAGGTGCTTCACAAATTGATCCGTAACAAAAAAAGTACTTTTTTTTCACAAAAAATTTCTTTTAGCCTCAGTTTTTTCATTTTCACATGGGCAACAGGATAAAATGGATCCTAAAATTTGTTGGGCAATTTCTCCTGACTACACCGATACCTCATATGTGGTCATAAACCACTGTTTGGGAGCACGGAAGGGAAAAAGCGCCATTTGACTTTTTGAATGGAAAATTAGCTTCAATCGTTAGCGTACACCATGTCGCGTTTGGAGAGCCCCTATGTGCCTAAACATTGGAGCTCCCCCACAAGTCTCCCCATCTTGGAAACTAGACCACCCAAGGAACTTATCTAGATGTGTAGGGAGCACTTTGAATCCCCAAGTGCTTCACAGAAATTTATAGCGCAGAGCAGTGAAAATAAATAACCATTATTTTTCCTCAAAAATGATTTTTTAGCCCGCTATTTTTTATTTTCACAAGGCTAACAGGAGAAATTGGACCACAATAGTTGTTGTGCAATTTGTCCTGAGTACAGTGATACCCCATATGCGGGGGGGAACACTGTTTGGGTGCAAGGGAGAGCTCAGAAGGGAAGGAGGGCCATTTTGGAATGCCGACTTGATGGAATGGTCTGTGGGCGTCATGTTACGTTTGCAGAGCCCCTGATGTTCCTAAACAGTGGAAATCCCCGACAAATGACCCCATTTTGGAAACTAGACCCCTCAAGGAGCTTATCTAGATGTGTAGTGAGCACTTTGAACCCCCAAATGCTTCACAGAAGTTTATAAACGCAGAACCATGAAAATAAAAAATCTTTTTTTTTCCTCAAAAATGATTTTTTAGCTCGCTATGTTTTATTTTCCCAAGGATAACAGGATAAATTGGACCCCAAAAGTTGTTGTCCAGTTTGTCCTGAGTATGCTGGTACCCCATATGTGGTCATAAACCACTGTTTGTGTGCACAGCAGGGCTCAGAAGGGAAGGAGCGCCATTTGACTTTTTGAATTGAAAATTAGCTCCAATCGTTAGTGGACACCATGTCGTGTTTGGATAGCCCCTGTGTGTCTAAACTTTGGAGCTCCCCCACAAATGACCCCATTTTTGAAACTAGATCCCCTAAGGAACTTATCTAGATGCATAGTGAGCACTTTGAACCCCAGATACTTCACAGAAGTTTATAACGCAAAACCGTGAAAATAAAAATATTTTTTTCCTCAAAAAATGATTTTTTTAGCCCACTATTTTTTATTTTTACAATGGTAACAGGAGAAATTGGACCCCAAAAATTGTTGTCCAGTTTGTCCTGAGTACGCTGGTACCCCATATGTGGGGGGGACCACTGTTTGGGCATATGTCGGGCTCGGAAGGGAAGTAGTGAAGTTTTGAAATGTCGACTCGATGGAATGGCCTGCGGGCTTCATGTTATGTTTGCAGAGCCCCTTATGTTCCTAAACAATGGAAACCCCCCACAAGTGACCCCATTTTGGAAACTAGACCCCCCAAGGAACTTATCTAGATGTGTGGTGAGCACTTTGAACCCCAAAGTGCTTCACAGAAGTTTATAACGCAGAGCTGTAAAAATTAAAAATCATTTTTTTTCCACAAAAAATTTTTTTTTAGCTCCCAATTTTTTATTTTCCCAAGGGTAGCAGGAGAAATTACACACCCAAACTTGTTGTGAAATTTTTACTGAGTATGCTGATACCCCATATGTGGGGGTAAACCACTGTTTGGGCACACGTCGGGGTTCGGAATGGAGGGAGCACCGTTTGACTTTTTGAACGCAAAATTGGCTGGAATTAATGGTGGCACCATGTCGCATTTGGAGACCCCGTGATGTGTCTAAACAGTGGAAACCCCTCAATTCTAACTCCAACCCTATCCCCAACACACCCCTAACCCTAATCTCAACCCTAATCATAACCCTAACCACAACCCTAACCCCAACACACCCCTAACCCTAATCCCAAATCTACCTCAAGCCACAAGCCTAACCATAATCCCAACCCCAACCCACCCCTAACCATAATCTTAACCCTAGTTCCAACCCTAACCCTAGTTCCAACCCTAACCCTAATCCCAACCCTAATTCCAACCCTAACCCTAATTCCAACCCTAACTCCAACCCTAACCCTAATTCTAACCCTAATTCCAACCCTAACCCTAATTCCAACCCTAACCCTATTTCTAACCCTAACCCTACTTACAACCCTAACCCTAATGGAAAAATAAAAATAATTTCTTTATTTTATTATATGTGCCTGCCTATGGGGGTGATAAATGGGGGTTTATTTACTATTTTCTTCATTTTGATCACTGTGAAAGAATATCATAGTGATCAAAATGAATGAATGAATCTGCAGTGTTTGCCGATTCAGGCAGGCGCACTACGCATGCGCTCGCCATTTTCCAAGATGGCGGCACCCATGAATCAGGACGGCGGGACACAGGGAGCCGGAGCGGGACATCGGAGGTACCAGGGGGGTGAGGGGGGGTTGGAAGGTGGGGGGAGCGGAGAAAAGGGGGAGGGGAGCAGATGATGACGGCGGCGGCACATTGCCGCCATCAGTCGGTATCGGGGGGCCAATCGGCCCCGTGAGTCGGTGGGTGGGGTCAGAATTGGGTCTCCAGCCATGGCCGATGCTACTACAGCATCGGCCATGGCTGGATAGTAATATTTCATCAATTTTCATTGATGAAATATTACTATCGCTCTGATTGGCTGTTTCACTTTTAACAGCCAATCAGAGCGATCGTAGCCACGTGGGGGTGAAGCCACACCCCCTGTAGTGAAGTACAAAGCCCCTGTATCTGCAGGTCAATTGACCTTTCAGTGACCCCGGTCACCCTACCCGCAGTGGGGCTTTGAAGTCATGACACAGGGTATGCGTCATGGGTCGGATTGGCACCGACTTTCATGACGCATACGCTGTGTCACAGGTCGGGAAGGGGAACCAACAAATGTAATGCTCCAGATTCTCAATTAGCTCAAAGAAAGGTCAGGTTTATAGTTTCTCTAATCAGCCAAACTGTTTTCAGTTGTGCTAACATACTTGCACAAGGGTTTTCAAGGGTATTCTTACCATCCATTAGCCTTCATACACAGTTAGCAAACACAAAGTACCATAAGAACACTGGAGTGATGGTTGTTGGAAATGGGCCACTATACACCTATGAAGATGTTGCATTACAAACCTTATGTTTGCAGCTAGAATAGTCATTTACCACATTAACAATGTATAGAGTGTATTTCTGAATCATATAATGTTAGCTTCATTGGAAAACACTGTGCTTTTCTTTAAAAAATAAGGACATTTCTAAGTGACCCTAAACTTTTGAACAGTAGTGTATATATCCCATATCTATCTATCTATCTATCTATCTATCTATCTATCTATCTATCTATCTATCTATCGATCTATACAAAAAAACCTGACCAGCACCTCCTAAGTGTGAATAGGTGCAAGCTGCAGTGACTGCAAAACATGTATGAAAAAGGCACAGCAGCACCCTGGGAATGCCAAGACATATGATGCCAATGGAAATAACAACTTCCAAACGCTCTGTCTCTCAACAAGATGTACTTACAAAAAAAATGCGCCAAGAACCTTAGCTTTTTTTGTAAGTACATCTTGTTGAGGGACAGAGCGTTTGGAAGTTGTTATTTCAATTGACATCATATATCTTGGCATTCACAGGGTGCTGCTGTGCCTTTTTCATATCTATCTATCTATCTATCTATCTATCTATCTATCTATCTATCTATCTATCTATCCCATATCTATCTATCTATCTATCTCATATCTATCTATCTATCTATCCCTGTTATGAACAGGTCACTGAGGAGGATGGCAGGAATAGACTAGGCCACCAGGAAACCGGAAAGGTTGGCAACCTAGCGGATTGCAGACCCCTAATCCCAACAACACAACTAACAGTAGCCGTGGAGTGTATCTACGATGCCCTAGACGCTTCGACACAACCGGAGAACTAACTAGGCCTAAAGCAAGAAAGGGGAAATCTAAACTGCCCGGAGTAGAACCCCAAAGAAATAGATAGCCCCCAAACATATATTGTCGGTGAGACAAGATGAAACACAAACGTAGGCAGAAAATAGACTGAGCAAATGATGGGGCCCGAACTGACTAGATAGGAAAGGAAAGACACTGTCTGCAATCACGCAAAAACCCTAAAAAATCCAACACGTCTGATGTACAAAAAAACACTGAGGTCTCACGACCTCGCCCCCACTATATCAGCATTCTGGTATGAACTGGCAACAAAGCAAAAGAGACTAATATAACAGGGGACTGAACAAACTGACACAAGCTGTAACATATGGATCGGGGTCCAGCACTGCCCCCAGCAGAGAGCACGCTGAACCCTCACAACAAAGCAGAATGAGGCAAAACCAGATCAGATGCAAAGGATTAGCAAATGGACAACTTAACTGAAAAATGCAGGATCAGGCAGGAGATAGCAGACCTCAAAATGCATAGGAAGAACTAATCACCAGCAGGGATTGAAGGAAGCCTGCTGACTTAAATACTCCAATTAGTAACCCCAGATCTCCAATCATCATCATCAGGTGGCAGACCTCTGTTAACCCGGCCAGCTCCACTACCCACAGTAACCACCAGAGGGAGACCCAACTCAGAAGTAAGAGAATTCACAACACACCCCATATCTATCTATCTATCTATCTATCCCATATCTATCTATCCATCCCATATCTATCTATCTATTTATCTATCTCTCTATCTATCCCTCTATCTGTCTCATATCTATCTATCTCATATCTATCTATTATCTGTATATCTATCTATCTATCTATCTATCCCATATCTATCTATCTATCTGTCCCATAACTATCTATCTATCTCATATCTATGTATCTATCTATCTATCTATCTATCTATGTGTTGTGAGTTCATTTTCCCCTTCACCGTCGATGTCTGATGAACTCCCTCTTCTGGTGAAGGAAGGTAGTGAGGCTGATTACCAAACACCTGATCTTGTAGATGATGACTGGGTAACAGGAATTTCTGACTGGATATAAGGCAGCTGACGCCCTTCTGAGTCGCTGGTGATTTCTCTGTTGGATTCTTGGAGACCAGTCTGATTCCTGCTTACCAAAGATAAGTTTTTGCTCTGCTATTGAACTTATTAGTTTTGTTTTGTTTACCTTGTTTTTTGGAGTTCAGCCATCCCCGGTCGGGGGTGTGCTGAGTTCCATTTTTGTCTCTGATCAGTTTGTCTCTTTGCTCTGTGTTCAGAATTTACCTGAGTGCTGATATAGTCTTTTTCAAGTCCTAGCGACTTCAGGGCCTGTTTTTCCTATCAGACGGTTGGGACATTTTTTGGTAGGGTTTTTTACAGATTGCAGACAGCAGCTTTTCTATCCTGTCCTTTTTAGTTAGCTTGGGCCCCATCGTTTGCTCAACCTATCTTTCTATCTGTGTTAGTGTTTTCATCTTGCTTCACCGTCATTATATGTTGGGGGCTGCCTATTGCTTTGGGGTCTGCTCTGTGGCAGTTTAGATTTCCCCTTTCTTTCTTTAGGCCTATTTAGTTCTCCGGCTGTGATCGAGGGGTCTAGGGCATCGTAGGAACCCCCCACGGTTACTGTTAGTTGTTGTGGATAGGATCAGGGGTCTGCAATCCGATAGCTACCAACCTCTCCGGTTTTCTGGACTTAGCTTGTATTTTTTGTTTTTTCCTCCTTCGGTGACTCATTCATAACATCTATCTATCTCATATCTATCTATCTCATATCTATCTATCTATCCCATATCTATCTATCTATCTATCTATCTATCTATCTATCTATCTATCTGTTCCATATCTATCTATCCCATATCTATCTATCTATCTATCTATACCATATCTGTCTATCTATCTATCTATCTATCTATACCATATCTGTCTGTCTATCTATCTATCTATCTATCTATCTATCTATCTATCTATCCCATAACTATCTATCTATCTATCTATCTATCTATCTATCTATCTATCTATCTATCTCATATCTATCTATCCCATATCTATCTATCTATCTATAACATATCTATCTATCTATCTATCTATCTATCTAATCTGTCTGTCTATAATAAATAATAATAATAAATTTTATAATTTTATTTTTATAGCGCCAACATATTCCGCAGCACTTTACATTTCAGAGGGGATTTGTACAGACAATAGACATTACAGCATAGCAATAATCACATACAGTAGATTATAACAAATACCAAGAGGAAAGAGGACCCTGCTCGCAAGCTTACAATATATGAGGAAAGAGGTAGACACGAAAGGTGGGTGGTAACAGTTGCCCTGATTGTATGGACCAGCCATAATGTTAAGTGTGTGACAGTACAGACACAGAGGGCTAATGGATGCATAAAGCATGTGGGAACATGATGCGGGAAATCTGGTTATGGTAAAACTTTTGGCTGTGCCACACAGGGATAGATTAGGTTAATGTATTGAGGCGATAGGCCAGTCTGAATAAATGCGTTTTCAGGGCACGCTTAAAATTGTGGGGATTGGGGACTAATCGTATTGACCTGGGAAGTGCATTCCAAAGAATTGGCGCGGCACGTGTAAAGTCTTGGAGACGGGAGTGGGAGGTTCTGACTATTGAGGATACTAACCTCAGGTCATCAGCAGAACGGAGGGCGCAGGTAGGGTGGTATACTGAAACAAGGGAGGAGATGTAGGGTGGTGCTGAGCCATGGAGGGCTTTGTGGGTGAGGGTAATAAGTTTATACTGAATTCTGGAGTGGATGAGTAGCCAGTGTAATGACTGGCACAAGGTAGAGGCATCGGTGTAACGATTGGTGAGGAATATGATCCTGGCTGCAGCATTCAAGACAGATTGGAGAGGGGAGAGTTTGGTAAGAGGGAGACCGATTAGAAGAGAGTTACAATAGTCGAGACGAGAATGAATAAGAGAAACAGTAAGAGTTTTTGCAGAGTCAAAAGTAAGAAAAGGTCGAATTCTAGAAATGTTTTTGAGGTGCAGATGACAAGAGCGAGCCAGTGATCGAATGTGGGGGGCAAAGGAAAGCTCGGAATCAAGTATGACCCCAAGACAGCGGGCATGTTGCTGGGGAGTAATAGTGGAACCACACACAGAAATAGCAATGTCGGGTATAGGTACATTAGTAGAGGGAGGAAACACCCGGAGTTCAGTCTTTGACAGGTTCAGTTTCAGATATAGTGAGGACATGATATTAGACACAGCGTTTAGACAATCACCAGTGTTTTCTAGAAAGGCTGTCGTGATGTCAGGAGAAGAAGCGTATAATTGGGTGTCATCAGCATAGAGATGGTACTGGAAACCAAATCTACTGATTGTTTGACCAATAGGGGCAGTGTACAAGGAGAAGAGGAGGGGGCCTAGAACCGATCCTTGGGGGACCTCAACAGTAAGGGGAAGGTGAGAGGAGGAGGAACCGGCAAAAGATACAGTAAAGGAGCGGTCGGAGAGATAGGAGGAGAACCAGGAGAGAACGGTGTCCTTGAGGCCAATGGAACGGAGCATAGTGAGGAGGAGCTGATGATCCAGAGTGTCGAATGCTGCAGAGAGATCCAAGAGAATTAGCATGGAGTAATGACCATTTGATTTAGCTGTTAGCAGATCATTAGAGACTTTAGTGAGGGCAGTTTCAGTGGAGTGTAAAGAGCGGAAACCGGATTGGAGAGGGTCGAGAACAGAGTTTTCTGAGAGATAGCGGATAAGACGGGAGTGGACCAGGCGTTCCAGGAGTTTAGAGATGAAGAGAAGATTAGAGACAGGTCTATAGTTAGCGGCACAGTTTTGGTCGAGGGATGGTTTTTTAAGTAGTGGATGTATGATGGCATGCTTTAATGAGGAGGGAAAAATACCAGAAGAGAGAGAGAGGTTAAATATTTTAGTTAGGTGAGGGGTGACAGCAGGGGAAAGGGACTGGAGGAGATGTGACAGAAATGGGTCACTGGTGCAAGTAGTTGGGCGTGAACATGCAAGGAGCCTGCTTACTTCTTCTGTGACTGGTTCAAAATCAGAGAGTGAGCTAGATGCAGTGGGGGAGGGAGGACAAT